>NC_034191.2:57801159-57847458 GCF_002021735.2 Oncorhynchus kisutch | reverse complement strand
AGTAAGAGCAAAAGATACACATGCTTGTGTATAGGACATAGGAGGAGGGGGGGGGGGAGTAAGAGAGTAAGATTTACACATGCTTGTGTATAGGACATAGAGGAGGGGGGGGGGAGTAAGAGAGTGAAGATACACATGCTTGTGTATAGGACATAGAGGGGGGGGGGGGGGAGTAAGAGCAAAAGATACACATGCTTGTGTATAGGACATAGAGGAGGGGGGGGGGAGTAAGAGAGGAAGATACACATGCTTGTGTATAGGACATAGAGGAGGGGGGGGAGTAAGAGAGGAAGATACACATGCTTGTGTATAGGACATAGAGGAGGGGGGGGGGGAGTAAGAGCAGGAAGATACACATGCTTGTGTATAGGACATAGAGGAGGGGGGGGGGGGGAGTAAGAGAGTAAGATACACATGCTTGTGTATAGGACATAGAGGAGGGGGGGGAGTAAGAGCAAAAGATACACATGCTTGTGTATAGGACATAGAGGAGGGGGGGGGGAGTAAGAGAGGAAGATACACATGCTTGTGTATAGGACATAGAGGAGGGGGGGGAGTAAGAGAGGAAGATACACATGCTTGTGTATAGGACATAGAGGAGGGGGGGGGGAGTAAGAGAGGAAGATACACATGCTTGTGTATAGGACATAGAGGGAGGGGGGGGGGGTAAGAGAGGGAAGATACACATGCTTGTGTATAGGACATAGAGGAGGGGGGGGGGGTGTAAGAGAGGAAGATACACATGCTTGTGTATAGGACATAGAGGAGGGGGGGGGAGTAAGAGCAAAGATACACATGCTTGTGTATAGGACATAGAGGAGGGGGGGGGGAGTAAGAGAGTAAGATACACATGCTGGTGTATAGGACATAGAGGAGGGGGGGGGGAGTAAGAGAGGAAAGATTACACATGCTTGTGTATAGGACATAGAGGAGGGGGGGGGGAGTAAGAGCAAAAGATACACATGCTTGTGTATAGGACATAGAGGAGGGGGGGGGGAGTAAGAGAGGAAGATACACATGCTTGTGTATAGGACATAGAGGAGGGGGGGGGGGGAGTAAGAGAGGAAAATATACACATGCTTGTGTATAGGACATAGAGGAGGGGGGGGGGGGAGTAAGAGAGTAAGATACACATGCTTGTGTATAGGACATAGAGGAGGGGGGGGGGGGAGTAAAGAGAGGAAAAGATACACATGCTTGTGTATAGGACATAGAGGAGGGGGGGGGGGAGTAAGAGCAAAAGAGTACACATGCTTGTGTATAGGACATAGAGGAGGGGGGGGTGAGTAAGAGAGAGAAGATACACATGCTTGTGTATAGGACATAGAGGAGGGGGGGGGAGTAAAGAGAGGAAGATTACACATGCTTGTGTATAGGACATAGAGGGGGGGGGGAGTAAGAGAGGAAGATACACATGCTTGTGTATAGGACATAGAGGAGGGGGGAAGTAAGAGAGGAAGATACCACATTGCTCGTGTATAGGACATAGAGAGAGGGGGGGGGGGAGAGTAAGAGCAAAAGATTACACATGCTTGTGTATAGGACATAGAGGAGGGGGGTGGGGAGTAAGAGAGTAAGATACACATGCTTGTGTATAGGACATAGAGGAGGGGGGGGGGGAGTAAGAGAGGAAGATACACATGCTTGTGTATAGGACATAGAGGAGGGGGGGGAGTAAGAGCAAAAGATACACATGCTTGTGTATAGGACATAGAGGAGGGGGGGGGGAGTAAGAGAGTAAGATACACATGCTTGTGTATAGGACATAGAGGAGGGGGTGGGGGGGAGTAAGAGAGGAAGATACACATGCTTGTGTATAGGACATAGAGGAGGGGGGGGGGAGTAAGAGAGGAAGATACACATGCTTGTGTATAGGACATAGAGGAGGGGGAGGGGGAGGAGTAAGTAGAGCAAAAGATACACATGCTTGTGTATAGGACATTAGAGGAGGGGGGGGGGAGTAAGAGAGTAAGATACACATGCTTGTGTACAGGACATAGAGGAGGGGGGGGGGGAGTAGAGAGGAAGATACACATGCTTGTGTATAGGACATAGAGGAGGGGGGGGGGAGTAAGAGAGGAAGATACACATGCTTGTGTATAGGACATAGAGGAGGGGGGGGGGAGTAAGAGAGGAAGAAGAGATACACATGCTTGTGTATAGGACATAGAGGAGGGGGGGGGGGAGTAAGAGAGGAAGATACACATGCTTGTGTATAGGACATAGAGGAGGGGGGGGAAGTAAGAGCAAAAGATACACCTGGCTGTGTATAGGACATAGAGGAGGGGGGGGTGGTGTAAGAGAGGAAGATACACATGCTTGTGTAGTAGGAATAGAGGAGGGGGGGGGCGAGTAAGTGCAAAAGATACACATGCTTGTGTATTAGGACATAGAGGAGGGGGGGGGGGGGGAGTAAGAGAGGAAGATACACATGCTTGTGTATAGACATTGAGGAGGGGGGGGGGGGGTAAGAGAGGAAATATACACATGCTTGTATATAGGACATAGAGGAGGGGGGGGGGAGGAAGTAGAGAGTAAGATACACCCATGCTTGTGTATTAGGACATAGAGGAGGGGGGGGGGGGGGGTAAGAGAGGAAAAGATACACTGCTTGTGTATAGGACATAGAGGAGGGGGGGGGGGGGGGAGTAAGAGAGGAAAGATACACATGCTTGGTATAGGAAATAGAGGAGGGGGGGGGGGGAGTAAGAGAGGAAAAGATACACGTGCTTGTGTATAGAATAGAGGAGGGGGGGAGTAAGAGAGTAAGATACCACATCTTGTGTATAGGACATAGAGGAGGGGGGGGAGTAAGAGAGGAAGATACACATGCTTGTGTATAGGACATAGAGGAGGGGGGGGAAGTAAGAGCAAAAGATACACATGCTTGTGTATAGGACATAGAGGAGGGGGGGGAGTAAGAGAGGAAGATACACATGCTTGTGTATAGACATAGAGGAGGGGGGGGGGGAGTAAGAGCAAAAGATACACATGCTTGTGTATAGGACATAGAGGAGGGGGGGGGAGTAAGAGAGGAAGATACACATGCTTGTGTATAGGACATAGAGGAGGGGGGGGGGGAGTAAGAGAGGAAGATACACATGCTTGTGTATAGGACATAGAGGAGGGGGGGGGGGCGTGAGTAAGAGCAAAAGATACACATGCTTGTGTATAGGACATAGAGGAGGGGGGGGGGAGTAAGAGCAAAATATACACATGCTTGTGTATAGGACATAGAGGAGGGGGGGGAGTAAGAGAGGAAGATACACATGCTTATGTATAGGACATAGAGGAGGGGGGGGGGGGAGAAGTAAGAGCAAAAGATACACATGCTTGTGTATAGGACATAGAGGAGGGGGGGGGAGTAAGAGCAAAAGATACACATGCTTGTGTATAGGACATAGAGGAGGGGGGGGGGAGTAAGAGAGGAAGATACACATGCTTATGTATAGGACATAGAGGAGGGGGGGGGGGAGTAAGAGCAAAAGATACACATGCTTGTGTATAGGACATAGAGGAGGGGGGGGGGGGGAGGTAAGAGCAAAAGATACACATGCTTGTGTATAGGACATAGAGGAGGGGGGGGGGGGGAGTAAGAGCAAAAGATACACATGCTTGTGTATAGGTCATAGAGGAGGGGGGGGGGTAAGAGCAAAAGATACACATGCTTGTGTATAGGACATAGAGGAGGGGGGGGGGAGTAAGAGCAAAAGATACACATGCTTGTGTATAGGACATAGAGGAGGGGGGGCGGGAGTAAGAGAGGAAGATACACATGCTTATGTATAGGACATAGAGGAGGGGGGGGAGTAAGAGAGGAAGATACACATGCTTGTGTATAGGACATAGAGGAGGGGGGGGGGGGGAGTAAGTAAGAGCAAAAGATACACATGCTTGTGTATAGGACATAGAGGAGGGGGGGGGGAGTAAGAGAGGAGATACACATGCTTGTGTATAGGACATAGAGGAGGGGGGGGGAGTAAGAGAGGAAGATACACATGCTTGTGTATAGGACATAGAGGAGGGGGGGGGGGGGAGTAAGAGAGGAAGATACACATGCTTGTGTATAGGACATAGAGGAGGGGGGGGGAGTAAGAGAGGAAGATACACATGCTTGTGTATAGGACATAGAGGAGGGGGAGTAAGAGAGGAAGATACACATGCTTGTGTATAGGACATAGAGGAGGGGGGGGGGAGTAAGAGCAAAGATTACACATGCTTGTGTATAGGACATAGAGGAGGGGGGGGGAGTAAGAGAGTAAGATACACATGCTTGTGTATAGGACATAGAGGAGGGGGGGGGGGAGTAAGAGAGGAAGATACACATGCTTGTGTATAGGACATAGAGGAGGGGGGGGAGTAAGAGCAAAAGATACACATGCTTGTGTATAGGACATAGAGGAGGGGGTGGAGTAAGAGAGGAAGATACACATGCTTGTGTATAGGACATAGAGGAGGGGGGGGGGAGTAAGAGCAAAAGATACACATGCTTGTGTATAGGAATAGAGGAGGGGGGGGGAGTAAGAGCAAAAGATACACATGCTTGTGTATAGGACATAGAGGAGGGGGGGAGTAAGAGAGGAAGATACACATGCTTGTGTATAGGACATAGAGGAGGGGGGGGGAGTAAGAGCAAAAGATACACATGCTTGTGTATAGGACATAGAGGAGGGGGGGGGGAGTAAGAGAGGAAGATACACATGCTTGTGTATAGGACATAGAGGAGGGGGGGGGAGTAAGAGAGGAAAATATACACATGCTTGTGTATAGGACATAGAGGAGGGGGGGGGGAGTAAGAGAGTAAGATACACATGCTTGTGTATAGGACATAGAGGAGGGGGGGGGGGAGTAAGAGAGGAAAAGATACACATGCTTGTGTATAGGACATAGAGGAGGGGGGGGGGAAGTAAGAGCAAAAGATACACATGCTTGTGTATAGGACATAGAGGAGGGGGGGGGGGAGTAAGAGAGGAAGATACACATGCTTGTGTATAGGACATAGAGGAGGGGGGGGGGGAGTAAGAGAGGAAGATACACATGCTTGTGTATAGGACATAGAGGAGGGGGGGGGGGAGTAAGAGAGGAAGATACACATGCTTGTGTATAGGACATAGAGGAGGGGGGGGGAGTAAGAGCAAAAGATACACATGCTTGTGTATAGGACATAGAGGAGGGGGGGGGGGGGGAGTAAGAGAGTAAGATACACATGCTTGTGTATAGGACATAGAGGAGGGGGGGGAGTAAGAGAGGAAGATACACATGCTTGTGTATAGGACATAGAGGAGGGGGGGGGGAGTAAGAGCAAAAGATACACATGCTTGTGTATAGGACATAGAGGAGGGGGGGGGGAGTAAGAGAGTAAGATACACATGCTTGTGTATAGGACATAGAGGAGGGGGGGGGGGAGTAAGAGAGTAAGATACACATGCTTGTGTATAGGACATAGAGGAGGGGGGGGGGAGTAAGAGCAAAAGATACACATGCTTGTGTATAGGACATAGAGGAGGGGGGGGAGTAAGAGAGGAAGATACACATGCTTGTGTATAGGACATAGAGGAGGGGGGGGGAGTAAGAGAGGAAGATACACATGCTTGTGTATAGGACATAGAGGAGGGGGGGGGAGTAAGAGAGGAAGATACACATGCTTGTGTATAGGACATAGAGGAGGGGGGGGGGGGAGTAAGAGAGGAAGATACACATGCTTGTGTATAGGACATAGAGGAGGGGGGGGGGTGTAAGAGAGGAAGATACACATGCTTGTGTATAGGACATAGAGGAGGGGGGGGGAGTAAGAGCAAAAGATACACATGCTTGTGTATAGGACATAGAGGAGGGGGGGGGAGTAAGAGAGTAAGATACACATGCTTGTGTATAGGACATAGAGGAGGGGGGGGGGAGTAAGAGAGGAAAAGATACACATGCTTGTGTATAGGACATAGAGGAGGGGGGGGGGAGTAAGAGCAAAAGATACACATGCTTGTGTATAGGACATAGAGGAGGGGGGGGGGAGTAAGAGAGGAAGATACACATGCTTGTGTATAGGACATAGAGGAGGGGGGGGGGGAGTAAGAGAGGAAAATATACACATGCTTGTGTATAGGACATAGAGGAGGGGGGGGGGGAGTAAGAGAGTAAGATACACATGCTTGTGTATAGGACATAGAGGAGGGGGGGGGGAGTAAGAGAGGAAAAGATACACATGCTTGTGTATAGGACATAGAGGAGGGGGGGGGGGAGTAAGAGCAAAAGATACACATGCTTGTGTATAGGACATAGAGGAGGGGGGGGGGAGTAAGAGAGGAAGATACACATGCTTGTGTATAGGACATAGAGGAGGGGGGGGGAGTAAGAGAGGAAGATACACATGCTTGTGTATAGGACATAGAGGGGGGGGGGAGTAAGAGAGGAAGATACACATGCTTGTGTATAGGACATAGAGGAGGGGGGAGTAAGAGAGGAAGATACACATGCTCGTGTATAGGACATAGAGGAGGGGGGGGGGGAGTAAGAGCAAAAGATACACATGCTTGTGTATAGGACATAGAGGAGGGGGGGGGGAGTAAGAGAGTAAGATACACATGCTTGTGTATAGGACATAGAGGAGGGGGGGGGGAGTAAGAGAGGAAGATACACATGCTTGTGTATAGGACATAGAGGAGGGGGGGGGAGTAAGAGCAAAAGATACACATGCTTGTGTATAGGACATAGAGGGAGGGGGGGGGAGTAAGAGAGTAAGATACACATGCTTGTGTATAGGACATAGAGGAGGGGGGGGGAGTAAGAGAGGAAGATACACATGCTTGTGTATAGGACATAGAGGAGGGGGGGGGGAGTAAGAGAGGAAGATACACATGCTTGTGTATAGGACATAGAGGAGGGGGGGGAGTAAGAGCAAAAGATACACATGCTTGTGTATAGGACATAGAGGAGGGGGGGGGGAGTAAGAGAGTAAGATACACATGCTTGTGTATAGGACATAGAGGAGGGGGGGGGGGAGTAAGAGAGGAAGATACACATGCTTGTGTATAGGACATAGAGGAGGGGGGGGGGAGTAAGAGAGGAAGATACACATGCTTGTGTATAGGACATAGAGGAGGGGGGGGGGGAGTAAGAGAGGAAGATACACATGCTTGTGTATAGGACATAGAGGAGGGGGGGGGGGAGTAAGAGAGGAAGATACACATGCTTGTGTATAGGACATAGAGGAGGGGGGGGAGTAAGAGCAAAAGATACACATGCTTGTGTATAGGACATAGAGGAGGGGGGGGGTGTAAGAGAGGAAGATACACATGCTTGTGTATAGGACATAGAGGAGGGGGGGGGAGTAAGTGCAAAAGATACACATGCTTGTGTATAGGACATAGAGGAGGGGGGGGGGGGGGAGTAAGAGAGGAAGATACACATGCTTGTGTATAGGACATTGAGGAGGGGGGGGGGAGTAAGAGAGGAAAATATACACATGCTTGTATATAGGACATAGAGGAGGGGGGGGGGGAGTAAGAGAGTAAGATACACATGCTTGTGTATAGGACATAGAGGAGGGGGGGGGGGGGTAAGAGAGGAAAAGATACACATGCTTGTGTATAGGACATAGAGGAGGGGGGGGGGGGGGAGTAAGAGAGGAAAAGATACACATGCTTGTGTATAGGACATAGAGGAGGGGGGGGGGGAGTAAGAGAGGAAAAGATACACGTGCTTGTGTATAGGACATAGAGGAGGGGGGGGAGTAAGAGAGTAAGATACACATGCTTGTGTATAGGACATAGAGGAGGGGGGGGGGAGTAAGAGAGGAAGATACACATGCTTGTGTATAGGACATAGAGGAGGGGGGGGGAGTAAGAGCAAAAGATACACATGCTTGTGTATAGGACATAGAGGAGGGGGGGGAGTAAGAGAGGAAGATACACATGCTTGTGTATAGGACATAGAGGAGGGGGGGGGGAGTAAGAGCAAAAGATACACATGCTTGTGTATAGGACATAGAGGAGGGGGGGGGAGTAAGAGAGGAAGATACACATGCTTGTGTATAGGACATAGAGGAGGGGGGGGGGGGGAGTAAGAGAGGAAGATACACATGCTTGTGTATAGGACATAGAGGAGGGGGGGGGGGGGAGTAAGAGCAAAAGATACACATGCTTGTGTATAGGACATAGAGGAGGGGGGGGGGGGGGAGTAAGAGAGGAAAAAGAGAGGAAAAAAGAAAAGGAGAAATCCACATATCCACAGCAGGGTATTAGGTCAGGCTAAAAGGAGAGAGAGTGTACAGACTCAGGGCACAGGAGCTTGGATAGAGGAAATGGGAAAAGAGAATCAGAGACAAAAGGACAAGGAGAGAAGGAGAATGAATGACTGCCTTAATATTTCTGGCTCAAGGACTCATTAGCAACTCTAATTTCTGTTTGTTAAAATGTCTAAATGGAACCGTCTGGGGCTTCCAGAACCTTTTCAAAACAAATATGGCTCTGTGGTCTAGGGCACCTGCTGGGTCTTAGATGCACTTAGCGTTTAACTTAATACACCCAAATAAACAAAACCAGTCTCCATGCTTCTGCTCCAATGCTTGACTGGAGCTGTTGAATGAATTGCATGGTAACATGCTGAGGACTCCTGGAGAAAGGTATTGTGTGCCAGGTACATTGCTATCATGATTCCATCCGTCTACAGTGTACTCGATACTCAAACCGTTAACACTGAAATGAAACAAGTGATGAAGAGTATGGACTACTGTTACTCCTCCTGTTCAGAAGGTATAACACCATATCTCCTGCTCTAGTCTTCCTCCTGTTGAGGTAGTATAACATCATATCTCCTGCTCTAGTCTTCCTCCTGTTGAGGTAGTATAATATCATATATTCTGCTCTAGTCTTCCTCCTGTTGAGGTAGTATAACATCATATCTCCTGCTCTAGTCTTCCTCCTGTTGAGGTAGTATAATATCATATCTCCTGCTCTAGTCTTCCTCCTGGTGAGGTAGTATAATATCATATCTCCTGCTATAGTCTTCCTCCTGTTGAGGTAGTATAATATCATATATTCTGCTCTAGTCTTCCTCCTGTTGAGGTAGTTTGATATCATATCTCCTGCTCTAGTCTTCCCCCTGTTGAGGTAGTATAATATCATATCTCCTGCTCTAGTCTTCCTCCTGTTGAGGTAGTATAACATCATATCTCCTGCTCTAGTCCTCCCCCTGTTGAGGTACTATAATATCAAATCTCCTGCTCTAGTCTTCCTCCTGTTGAGGTAGTATAACATCATATCTCCTGCTCTAGTCTTCCTCCTGGTGAGGTAGTATAACATCATATCTCCTGCTCTAGTCTTCCTCCTTCTTGAGGTAGTATAATATCATATCTCCTGCTCTAGTCTTCCTCCTTCTTGAGGTAGTATAATATCATATCTCCTGCTCTAGTCTTCCTCCCAGACACACTCACACAGTCCAGAGAACTCTTATTATTGCAGGCTTCATGTCAAGTGCAGTTCAGCACAGTTCAGGGACGTGGTTAACTTAACTCGGGCTGCAGCGCAAATGGAAACCTATTCCCTATATAGTGCACTACTTTTGACCAGAGCCCATAGGGAATAGGGTGCCGTTTGGGACGCAAGCCCATAAGACGGGCCAGGCAAGGAATGAGGTGACACTGGTCACAATAATGAGCAAGTGCAAGATCTGTCACACACATTTCAGATATATGACCTTTCCAAAATAGAAAATAGTAAAAATAGCCAAAACAGTTCTACCAAGAGGAGAACATTGTATCACCGTATACTCCTGTTCTAAAGCTGTAGACCTTCTACCATCTGCTGAGTCTTGTAGGGACAGGGAGTTAGCGGGGGCAAATGTTGCTCTGAGAGAGATTCAGGTCTGAGTGACTAACGGTATGATGAACAAGAGACTTGGTGACTTGTCTTATAACTTTTTCCAGGGAACAATTTAGAGTGGGCCTAGAGTACCGTGCCCAAGGGCACTGCAAATAGGGTTATTTCTTTTATATTTTACTACCTCACCCCCGTAGCAGCTTGATTTTATCATTAGATATAAATGGGGTATAAACAGGATTTGGGTCATTATAAATAATCACTCAGTTTATTGACTGTTTGGACAGGCAGTATAATGGATGAGTTACTGTGGATTCCCACCAACATGGAAAATACATAAGTGCTTCTGGTTCTTGGTTCAGTGAGGACGGACTGATAGGTGAGGCAGACAGACAGAGGTGCCAAAGAAAACTGCACTTAATTTTACTTCACTGACAAACCCAGGCTGAGGAGCATCTCATTATTAATGGGCTGTTAAGTGTGTGTGTGTGTGATGCGATTCACGGGTGCTGCTTAGTGAAATATTTTCAAATGTTTTGATATGATGGTAATACAAATGGGTCAACGTCAGCGAATCGGAAATACCTCGATATCTATATAACCTTTGTTTTCTCTAAATAATAGCTACATCAGTAAAGAATTAAGAACTCCAGCCAAAGGCAATCAAACCTCTAGATTAAGACCCAATCAGATACTGCCCATGAATCAAAACATTGTGAACCAATGGCGATGAAGGGAAATCAAGGGCAACTATGAAATACAAAGCAATAAAGTCCATTATATCTACACCAAACTAGTCTCACTGTAAGAAAAACAAAACCAGATACTGTTGAAACAGTTTGCTCTGTAACAATGAATATCATTGCCTGGGCTTCTTATGGATGTAAACCTGTAATTGTGGTATTTCAAGTGCTGTGTATATATTTCAAGTTGTTGGTGCCAATGCTTTCTTTGGAGCAGCTGGTTGCTTGTCAAATATAGAAGTAAAACAAGATTCATGAATACATAGATTTATGGAATGGAACGACTTTGAATCTGTATGTATTAAAACCAATTTTTGTTTATTTTGCTATTTGGTGGCACTGGCAAACCCCACCAATACCTCTGCTAAATCCTGTACCGCTTTCACAAGTGGTTTTGAATTTGAAAAAGAAATTGAACTAGCACTGTCAAACCTCATAACATATCTTTTAGATAATCGCATCACCATAAAGTTGAATGTTTCCAGCCATTTCAAATGATTGATGTCCACACTGTCATCACCAGAAATGTATTTGAAATCCACAAGCTGTCATTTAATGTAAAAATAGAATGAAAAAGCTGACCATGTTTTTATCTGACCAGGTTCCCCATGACATCAGCAGGTAGCCCAGCTGTTAAGAGTGTTGGGCCAGTCACTGACAGGGCATAGTTTTGAATCCCTAAGCTGACTAGGTGAAAAAACTGTCAATGTGCCCTTGAGCAAGGCATTTTACTCTAATTGTTCCTGTAAGTCGCTATGGATAAGAGCATCTGCTAAATGACCAAAATGTAAAAATGTCAACCTGTATATACATGTAAATGCATTGTAGGGCCTAACAGACAGTATGAACATTTATCAGCATGATACTACAAGCAACATTGTTATCATGTTTGCTGTAAACATGTTACTGTGAACAAATCCAATTATTTAGTCCTAAAAGTTTGTCATTTAGTTGTTTTGAGGTTAAGATGAAAACCTCAAATTGGACTTCACAGATGTTGGACAGTTGTCGTAACCATTGTTGGGGAATGTCCCGTATCCTGCTTCCTGATTGGTTCATCTGAGGTCAGACAGGTTGGCTCCAACCACACCTATTTACCAGCTCAGCTAGTATCCCTGAGCTCAGCTGGTATCCCTGAGCACAGCTGGTATCCCTGAGCACAGCTGGTATCCCTGAGCACAGCTGGTATCCCTGAGCACAGCTGGTATCCCTGAGCACAGCTGGTATCCCTGAGCTCAGCTGGTATCCCTGAGCTCAGCTTGTATCCCTCATTTGACCAAGTACCACTCTGCCATCCCTGTTGCCTCTCACCATCCACCCCCCCCCCCTCCCCCCTCTCACCTGGGGCCCTCATTTATAACCATTGTAGAAATTTCGCACAAAATGTCTGCGTGTGCCATTTCTGAAAGGTCTGCACACCAAAAATATTGAGATTTATAAAATTGGCCCAGGCCATAGGAATGTTTCCCATTATAAATCAGTTATGCCCTGAAACTGTGTGAGTGTGAAAGAGCAGCCTGGAAAACACCATTTGTATTTTAGGGTGACAATAACACCCTTTATTTGCTGCAGAAATGGGAACTACTGGCATAAGGCCACGGCATGCAAAATACGAATGGTTTGTCTTTCAATAGATTCTTGGATTTTTATGTCCTGTCTTGGTATAGGCTCTGCCTTGGTATAGGAAATAATGTTGTTTCCTATCGCACAGCAATACTGTAGCTTACCCATACTTCCAAATATTTGAATATTTGACATATGCTAGGGGTCTATTGTAATTAGACTGTGTTTAATCTTTAGCAGTAATTTATCTGGAAAGGTTTCTGAAAGAGAAAACAATTGTATTGTGGACCTGTCAGTGTAACAGTATAGCTTCCGTCCCTCTCCTCACCCCTACTTGGCCTTGAACCAGAGACCCTCTGCATACATCAACAACAGTCACCCACGAAGCACCGTTACCCATCGCTCCACAAAAGCCGCGGCCTTGCATAGCAAGGGGAACAACTACTTCAAGGTCTCAGAGCACCCCGCTAACTAGCTAGCCATTTCACAGCGGTTAAATCAGCAGAGTTCATATGAAATCAGTCAATTTAAATAAATTCATTAGGCCCTAATCTCTGGATTCCACATGACTGGGAATACAGATACGCATCTGTTGGTCACAGATATCTTTAAAAAAAAAAGGTAGGTGCGTGGATCAGAAAACCAGTCCGTATCTGGTGTGACCACCATTTGCCTCATGCAGCGTGACATTTCCTTCACATAGAGTTGATCAGGCTGTTGCTTGTGGCCTGTGGAATATTGTCCCACTCCTCTAAATTGGCTGTGCGAAATAGCTGGATATGGCCATGAACAGGAACACCCTGTACTACACGTCGATCCAGAGCATCCCAAACATGCTCAACGGGTGACATGTCTGGTAAGTATGCAGGCCATAGAAGAAATGGTACATTTTCAGCTTTCAGGAATTGTGTACAAATCCTTCCGACGTGGGGCCGTGACGAGATCCTGAGGCCCATTGCCGTGCCATTCATCACGGTATCTCTGTGCATTCAAATTGCCATCAATAAAATGCAATTGTGTTCGTTGTTCTGCCCATACCATAACCCCACCATGGGGCACTCTGTTCACAATGTTGACATCAGCAAACGGCACGGCCACACAACGCCATGCATGCTGTCTGCCATCTGCCCGGTACAGTTGAAACCAGGAATCATCCGTGAAGAGCACATTTCTCCAGCGTGCCAGTGGCCATCTAAGGTGAGTAATTTGCCCACTGAAGTCGGTTATGATGCCGAAGGTCAAGACCCTGGTGAGGACGACTAGCATGCAGATGAGCTTCCCTGAGACGGTTTCTGACTGTTTCTGCAGAAATTATTCGGTTGTGCAAACCCACAGTTTCATCAGCTGTCCGGGTGGCTGGCCTCAGACGATCCCTCAGGTGAAGAAGTCGGATGTGGAGGTCCTAGGCTGGTGTGGTTACACATGGTCTTGCGGGTGGATGGATTATCTTGGCAAATTTAGAAATGCTCACCAACAGGGATGTAAACAAATGTGTGCAGAATTTGAGAGAAACATGCTTTTTATGCATATGGAACATTTTTGAGATCTTTCAATTCAGCTCTTGAATCATGGGATCAATACTTCACATGTTGTTGCGTTTATATTTTTCTTCAGTATATTTACTAGGCTAATAGGTCCAATTAAATGACAGGTTCACATGATAAATTGTATTATGGCTCCTTTGGGAATGTGAAGCCATCATGCCCAGAAAAGGTGAGGAATGTATTACGGTTATGAAATTCAAATGAAATATACAGATTTTCACTCTGCTCACTAACTGCACATGTCTGTATTCTTGTTAATATGTTTTCTAGGTTTTTTTTTCATCACATCCCAAATTTGCACAAAATACTTGCCAGCTTGCAATACAATATTTCAACCACTAGCAGATGTGTGTAGGCATGGTCTGAAGTTAGCGAGGAGGTGAGCACATTCTCATGTCAAGTTAATTTCCTATAAATGCCAACTTCTGCGTGAAAACCGGTGCACATTTTGGGGTCTATTTTGTCCTTATGTAAGGTTTATAAATGAGGTCCCTGGAGATACCAGCTGGTTCTACTATTTCAAAGTCATTCAGCATGCAAAAACACAGATCTTCACTCACTTTTCTCCTCCCCTCTCCCTCCCTTCCTCCATCCTTCCCTCCTCACTACATCAGTCTCTCACAGCGTAATTATTATTTTGAAACTGCGGTGTGAAGAGCTGTCCATGCTTGGCGCTGCCTCACTCGCTAACACTTGGGGAGGTTTAATACAATTTGACTTGTGTTTTATAATCTCCCCTGGAAGACATCAGGGCCTCTTTGTTCCTCCGCCTGTCTGTCAGTCTGTCAGTCTATCTCAGCATGAACAGGCAGAGAGAGGCACTGCCATGTGCCGCGCTGGGTGTGGGGCGAGGAGAGAGGTGGAGAGAGGGAGAGGAGGGGGGAGATGGGCACTGGCATGTGCAGAGAGAGGTGGATAGAGGGGGAGGAGAAGTACTGTAGGAAAGGAGAGGGGTTCTTGAGCCGGGCGCTCCTCCCTCCCAACCATTGGTTGAGAAGGTGCTTGTTGAGTGCTTATGTTGCAGCCGCTCCAGCGATGGTATAGCTAAGTGAGATGCAGACAGAGGGAAAAGAAACCCGTAAAGGGATAACTCTGACTCCCTGCAAATAATGGCACTTCAGTTAGTTAGGCAGGCAAGAAAAGTCACACGAGAAGACAAGGGTTTCCTGTGAACAGACAAGAAATGTTAATAAACAGAAGTCTGTATGTGCGTCCCAAATGGCACCCTATTAGTGCATGTCTATTGACCAGGGACCAAAGGGCATCCATTTGGGATGCATCATGTGTAAAGTCTGTTCGAAGGGGAAGTCCAATAGACAAGTCATGTTAAGGGAAAATCCATCAGTGCACTCACTGACTTTGAAGTCAGGATTGTGGAAATACGATTTGTTACAGAGTATATATAGTGAGCTGCTAAATGTTGAAGGCCTATGAACGCCAGAGGAGACTCTCAAGGAGTGGAGAGCGTTCCAATGCTAACAATGAAGCTAGTCTAATCACAGAACACAGAGGACCAATCAGTCTGTCTGCAGGCTTCGTGTGAGCCGCTCCGCTCCAGAGAGAGAGGGTGCAGGAACTGGACCCGGCCTCGTGCCTGCCGGCCTGCTCTGGGGACCTTCGATGTGGGCTGTAGAGTTGGAGAGCCAGGCTGCTGCTGGGCCTCCCCAAGGCTGCGGGTAGTTCCCATTTCCCTTTCCAAAGGGCTGAGTTCAGAGGGAGGCGGTGGGGTGTGTGGGTGCGCCCTGTCTGTCAACCCACTACACAACCAAGCCAGTAGATGATCACTCATTATGGGCTGTTAGAAACCCCTTGTTCCCTTCAGACCTCAGCCAAACTCCACTCACACACCACTCCCCAACATCAACACCTGTTAATACATGACACACCGACCAGCACACTGAAAGACTGCCTTCACCTTCCTGCGTTCTGCTCCCACTTCTGTCTTTTACGAACGAGAACCTCACTGCATCTCTTTCCACTTTCAACTGCATGCCGGTCTCTCAAAGAGACACAAACAAAACGGTCAGCCATTTTTTTGCGATGTTCTTTCAGGCTATTTTCTTCACTGGATTTGCTCACATATTAAGGAAGTTGAACATTGAAGGCCGTCCAAAGGTGAGCTGCTGCTTCACAGCTCTTACCACCTGGTTCTGCTCATATGAGTCCTGTCCTGTTTGACAGTTTAACGCCGTGGCGGCTGAGATCTTCACAATCCTGCACCTTACTATATAGTGTACTACTTTTGACCAGAGCCCTATGGGATACAGGCCAGAACTGGTCAAAAGTAGTGTACTATAGGCCTTCCGGGTGGCGCAGTGGTCTAGAGCTGTGCCACCAGAGACTCTGGGTTCGCGCCCAGGCTCTGTCGCATCCAGCGACGCACAATTGCCCTAGCGTCGTCCGGGCTAGGGAGGGTTTGGCCGGTAGGGATATCCTTGTCTCATCGCGCACTAGCGACTCCTGTGGCGGGCCGGGCGCAGTGAACGCTAACCAGGTCGCCAGGTGCACGGTGTTTCCTCCGACACATTGGTGCGGCTGGCTTCCGGGGTTGGATGCGCACTGTGTCGACCTTCGTCTCTTCTGAGCACGTACGGGAGTTGTAGCGATGAGACAAGATTACATTTTTACCCCCTTTTCTCCACAATTACGTGGTATCTAATTGTTAGTAGAATTAGATACCACGTAATTGTGGAGAAAAGGGGGTACAAATTTAATTTGAAAAAAGTAGTGTATTACATAGGGAATAAAGTACCATTTGGGAGGCATCCCCGTTCCCCTCCAACCAGGTCTGGCCATATATCTGAGGACCCAGTCACCAGTACATATGGCCCTGACCCCGCCGATGACTCTTTACTGACGATTACATCACCTTGTAAAGGGACACGACCCAATACAATATCATACTGCTCCTTGTTATTCTTCCCCAGCAAACCAGACAGGTCTCTCTGTCTGGACCTCTCTCCCGCTCCCTCCCAGTTTTTCCACCTCCTGTGTTTTACACATTCATTGTATCACGTGAGTTCCCATCTTGTCGCTCAGGCGAGTCAGTCAGGGGGAACCACTGATTGGAAATAATAATACACTCACGTGTGTGCGTGCCGTTGTTTGTGTGTGTGTCTGACCACCCTCCACACTCCTAAGAGAAATGAGAGGGACATCTTGTCAAAACAAGGCCTGTGAGTGAGTGTTCTTCCCTGGGTGAGTCCAGGGGCTGTAGGCTTTGGGAGCGAAGCGAGACACAGCGAGGTGCGGCGAGGGACGTCCTGGTGATTGCCATGACCTGGCCCAGTCATCGTCACGCTAAGGGCCTCCCTTTCCATCTGGACCTGGGTCTCTGTTCGCATCCCAAATGGCACCCATTCTCTATTTAGTGCACTACTTTTACCAAGGCCCTGGTCAAAAGTAGTGCATTAAATAGGGAATAGGGTGCCATTTGGGATTCATTTCTCTGTGTTACAGAGGTGTCAAACAGCAACAGCCTCAACCCTGCCTCTGAGAACACAACTGGCGCCACCGATATGACGCTACACGTCTCTCACACGTCTCTTACAAGGCCAGTCTGGCCAATTGTATCCCAGGAAAAGTATGGGTTTTATCAGCATGCCGTGCTTCGTTGGAATGTCTTGTTGCTTCCTGGTTTGGAACACGCCAGGCAAAGCATTTCACAGTTTCCTTGAGTTGAGGCAACGTCAGAATCGGAGGCTGAGCATACACAGTCTTTATAGGAGCAACTTGAGATCCTGTATGCCGATCGTCTAAAATGTAATTAGCACATGGCCATGGAGGTGAATCTGATTTCATTGAGTGTGATTTTGACCAGATTTCAATGCGTGTGCAGTGTAAGACCATTGAAACAATCACTTTCTCACCATCACTTTCTCTATTGAAAAACCCACTTTTCATGTCTCATCTATTCCTATGGTCTAAGACAGTATCTTTATTATTGGCTCGTACAGTGGTGAACTTTGATATGACAACAGGATGTTTTTGTACTCTCACTTCACACGAGCATAGAAATAAAATATTCCATAAACACAGCAAACTATGTTATGAAATAAATGAGGAAAACCACGAAACAAGTTATTTTGAGTCGTCGCCACAGCAGAGCGCTGATGGCTCATCTAGATGGGCCTACAGAGACATTTAAACAGTAAAGGTATCGCCGGCAGAGCAGAGATCCGCGTTCGGTCCCAGTGCTGGGTGTGTGCGTGTTTATTTGCGGCAGGATGCTGCTGAGACGTGGTGGTAACTCGAGAACCCTCGACAGTAGAATGGCTATAAACGACTGACGATCAGGCTTCGCCGTTATAACCTTAACATCATGACTGACTACCGGCCTACTTCTGCGCTCTGCTCTGTATTCACATCCAAGCTGGACTGGGCCCACCAACACATTCCTCTGTGGATGGATGTATATGGGCTGCCCAAACAGAACAGGTTAATTTTTGTTTCATGTATTTTTTACATGTGGTCTAACCAACAAGTTCCAACCAGAGCATGGTTGTAAAGTTATTATAAAGTGGCATGATGAGAAACTTACCCATTAGGCTCTGAAACACAAAACCAAAGTAAAGTGACATAGTAAAAATATATAAATAACATTTTTAGAGGTGGTCTTATCCCCCCCTCAAAACACCACAGAGACCGTGCTAATTTCTCTGCACAACAAGCCAGTCCTCCCTCGACCACCATACCTCTAACTTTAAACATGATAGTTTCTGTCTAAATAATTAAGAACTGGGTACAGAGAGGTTGAGGGGAACGGCACAGCGAAAGTTTAAGAAAATACAGGTGGACAGTTTGGTGTCGCCGTAACATAGTCAATGTGTTCACACAGCCTCGGTCCCTCGACCCTGTTTTACCTCCACACGTCAGAGGAAATTCCACTAATACTAACAATGGACCCACCACTTCCACCTGAACTTTTACCCCCTGCTCTCATTTTCACTTTACACAGGGTGCCTCTCTAACCATAACCTGCACATCCCTAACAGGCAATGCATACTCCAGGAGCACACCACCCTTTAGCACACCACCCTTTAGCACACCACCCTTTAGCACACCACCCTGCAGCACACCACCCTGCAGAACACCACACTTTAGCACACCATCCTTTAGCACACCACCCTGCAGCACACCACCCTACAGCATACCCCTGCTGGCTTGCTTCTGAAGCTAGCCAGGGTTGGTCCTGGATGGGAGACCAGATGCTGCTGGAAGTGGTGTTGGTGGGTCAGTAGGAGGCACTCTTTCCTCTGGTTAAAAAAAATATCCCAATGCCCCAGGACAGGGATTAGGAACATTGCCCTGTGTAGGGTGAAGTCTTTCAGGTGGGACGTTAAATGGGTGTCCTGACTCTCTGTGGTCACTAAAGATTCCATGGCACTTATCACAAGAGTAGGGGTGTTAACCCTGGTGTCCTGGCTAAATTCCCAATCTGGCCCTCATACCATCATGGCCTCCTAATCATCCCCAGCTACCAATTGGCTCATTCATCCCCCTCCTCGCCCCTGTAACTATTCCCCAGGTCGTTGCTGTAAATGAGAATGTGTTCTCAGTCAACTTACCTGGTAAAAATAACTTAAAAATAACTTTGGTCAAAAGTAGTGCACTATGTAGGTAATATGATGACGCAGACATGAAGAAAGGTATGAAGGGCATCCTCTGTTCTCTCCTTGGTTCCCCAGACCCTGTGTGTAATACAGCTCAAAGTAACGGGGCCTGAAGACCTTTGCCTACAGACATGAGGTAATGTGTCGTTAATTAGCAGGAGACACATGGTGGGCAGAAGCCCCAGCCAGCACTGGAGAGGTGTCCCAAATGGCTCCCTACATAGTGATCTACTGTTGTCCATAGCTCTACGGGACCTTGTCAAATGCAGTGTACTACATAGGGAAAAGGGTGCCATTTGGAATGCAGCCTGGAACTCTCCCTCCGGTCAAGGTCATTTACCAGGGATGAGGAAAACAGAGCTGCGACGATGACGGCCCAGATCACAACACGAAAGTATGGACAGAACAGGATGGAATGGGCTACTATTGAAAAAGACAAAAAATGTAATAGTGAGAAAGAGAGATAAAATGGAGAGAGGGAGAGAAAGGTTATTTTAAGAAGAGAACCTTCATGAAAGAGATCTGATCTCAGCAGGAGCCCAGGACACCCCCTCTACCTCCCCTCCTCCGATGCGCATGATGTACAATTTGTCATGCAGCGAATGTAAGGACTTATCACGTTGAGCAGGGTTCAGGATATTGGCCCTGAGGTCGTAATTTAGAGCAGTAAATCAAACCAATTGGACTGTATATCAAATCGAAGAGGGCGAGTCACTTTGCTTTAATGGTTTCGGAAAAGCATCAGAGGGAACGCAGTAGGCACCTCTGTGACATGTTGCTGTGATGGCGGTGTGTCTGGCTTTTCCACAACATAATCTCCTGTTTTTCTCTCTCCACCTCGGCCCTAGCCCAGTTAATATGGGAATTTATGGACATGACAATAAATACATCAAAAGGCAGAAGGAGAGCGATTCATGAAAACGTACGACAGGCCCTGCGGAGTCCAACATTAATCTTGTGGATCAGAGACAAAACAAAATGAGGAAAAGGGCAGCTTTTTGATTCTGTGAGCTCTCAGTCACATTCATATCATAATTGGGGAAACCAATTAAAAACCAACAGTCACATAAGAGTAGCTGCTCTCCAGGGACCAGGTAGAGAGAGGAAGATTTGTTTTCTTAAATCAGTCATGGACTAATACAGGCACGCATGATGTTTATTCACCTTTATAAGGATGTATTTAAACTGCAGATCTCATCACCTCGTTAGGGCTGTGCAACTTCAGATTCATGCTGCCTAGACACAAACACACAATTAATTGATCGCTGTGACGTCACCATCTGTCAAATCAACCCTGGTTCATGTGATTGAGGGTGAGTGAGAGAGAGAGAGAGAAAGGGGGAGAAATGTGGGGGATAGTTCTGTCCTTTTCCATCAGCAGCCCCCTTCTTGTCCCGTGGCAGTGGGAGAAACGTAACAGTGGGAACAAATGATGTTCTGGGCCTCGCACCGACATGACTTACATCTGACTGAGCAAGTGCACTTCTTCCTTCCCCATAGGGCCCCTAGAAGGCGTGACAGGAGGACTTACAGTACATCTACATGTCAGTGTGCTGGGGGAGAAAACGCTGTATCAGTCACAAACCCCCCCCCCCCCCATGACAGAATGTCTTAGAACGTCAGATACGAGGGTGTTTTGTTGAGGAGAACAGTTTGGAATTCACATGGAACCCATCACCCTCATGTACATTGTTTTGAGTGTTATCAAAACATACTGGAACGGGCAAGAGGTCATAAACACTCAAACGTGGACATGGTCAAATAAACACGCAAGGATGAAACACTATCTAGTGGGTGAGGTAGTGGGTTAACAAAAAAATTAAGGTTTCAATCTAATGAAGTGTACTCTAGATTGAAAGCGATCTGAGCCTTTTTGTGTCCTAAATGGCACCCTATTCCCTTTATGGTGCACTACTTTTGACAAAAGCCCTATGAGCCCTGGTCAAAAGTAGTGTGCATTATGTAGGGAATAGGGTGCCATTTGGGGCACATACTTTGTGAGCCATTCGGAGAAGAGCTAAACCAGAGAGGACAGGAGAGTGGCGATAGAGGAGATGGATGTGGCTCCAGTCACTTTGGCTTGTTGCAGGCTGGAAAGAGAGGGACATTTTTACCCAGGAGAGCTAGCCAGCAGGCCCCAAACAGTGTCTGCAACCTGTCTGGCCCTAGTCAAAAGTAGTACACTATAAAGGGAATATAAAGGCGCACCCCAGACAGTGGGCACTGTTAACGTAACTGTTGACGTGGAGGGAAATGGAAGTAAAGTCAGCGCTTTACTTAGAAGTCTCTAAAAACCTTTCTTACCTGTCACTGGGCCCGCGCTCCCACGGCTCTAGTTTCCCACGCCCAAGGGACGATGTGAGGCGGTATTTTTCTGCTGTTAAACATGGATCATTGAGCTTGATGGCTTTTGGAAGGTAACACCAAAGTGGAACTCTGTCTTCTTCCCTCTTTCTCTCAGTCTCCCTCTGTCTCGTTCCCTCTCTCTCTCTCTCTCTTACCTCTAAAGCCTGGCATGACAGGCCAGCTCCAGCACCTTGTCATGTCCCCACTTACCGTTTTGAGTCCAAAATGGCACCCTATTCCCTTTAAAGTGCACTACTATACTACCCTACGGGCCCTGGTCAAAGACGTGCACTATAAAGGGAATAGGGTGCCATTTAGGACACAACCAGTACTGTGGAGCCTGGTAAGTAAGTGAGTGAGTCACTCCTTAATTCCAATTAAGGGGAAGAGGACAGTGAGTCCTCCTGAAAACTGTTTTCAGCCCTTCCTCTTGGCCTCCTCACAGAGTACCATTACCTCTCCCTGACCTTCCCCCAGTCCTCCCTCTGAATGTCTCCAGCCACCTCTTTCCTCCTAGTCACCCTTCAATCAGGTTTCAATCAAATGTATTTTTTAAAGCCCTTCTTACATCAGCTGATGTCACAAAGTGCTGTACAGAAACCCAGCCTAAAACCCTAAACGGAAAGCAATGCAGATGTAGAAGCACGGTGGCTAGGGAAAACTACTGAGAAAGGCAAGAACCTAGGAAGAAACCTAGAGAGGAACGAGGCTCTGAGGGGTGGCCAGTTCTCTTCTGTTTGTGCTGGTTGGACATAGTACATGGCCATTAATAGCAGATTTGAACATCTTGAAGAACAATGTTCATAGATGACCAGCAGGGTCATTCAGAGGTCGAGACAGAAGGTCGAGATAGCAGGTAGAGAGAAAGAGAGTGGCCCCGTCCGACCAGAAAGGATAGACACTACAGTTCAAAAGTTTGGGGTCACTTTGAAATGTCCTTGTTTTTGAAAGAAAAGCACATTTTTTGTCCATTAAAATAACATCAAACTGATCAGAAATACAGTGTAGACATTGTTCATGTTGTAAATGACTATTGTAGCTGGAAACCGCAGATTTTTTATGGAATATCTACATAGGCGTACAGAGCCCCATTATCAGCAGCCATCACTCCTGTGTTCCAATGGCATGTTGTGTTAGCTAATCCAAGTTTATCATTTTAAAAGGCTAATTGATCATTAGAAAACCCTTTTGCAATTATGTTAGCACAGCTGAAAACCGTTGTACTGATTAAAGAAGCAATAAAACTGTCCTTCTTTGGACTAGTTGAGTATCTGGAGCATCAGCATTTGTGGATTTGATTACAGGCTCAAAATGGCCAGAACCATAGCACCTTCTTCTGAATCTCATCAGTCTATTCTTGTTCTGAGAAATTAAGGCTATTCCATGAGAGCAAAGAAAAAGCCATATCTCAGACTGGCCAATTAAAAAGAAAAGATTAAGATGTGCAAAAAAACACAGACACTGGACAGAGGAAGACTGGAACAAAGTGCTATGGACAGACTAACCTAAGTTTGAGGTGTTCGGATCACAAAGAAGAACAAAAGATGCTGGAGGAGTGCTTGACGCCATCTGTCAAACATGGCGGAGGCAATGTGATGGTCTGGGGGTGCTTTGGTGGTGGTAAAGTGGGAGATTTGTACAGGGTAAAAGGGATCTTGAAGAAGGAAGGCTATCACTCAATTTTGCAACGCCATGCCATACCCTGTGGACAGCGCTCAATTGGAGGCAATTTCCTCCTACAACAGGACAATGACCCAAAGCACAGCTCCAAACTATGCAATAACTATTTAGGGTAGAAGCAGTCAGCTGATATTCGGTCTATAATGGGGTGGCCAGCACAGTCACCGGATCTCAACCTTATTGAGCTGTTGTGGGAGCAATTTGAAGTGCCCATCAAGCCAATCCAACTTGTGGGAGGTGCTTCAGGAAGCACGGGGTGAAATCTCTTCAACATATTGACAACTAGAATGCCAAAAGGTCTGCAAGGCTGTAATTGCTGCAAATGGAGGAATCTTTGACGAAAGCAAAGTTTGAAGGAGACAATTATTATTTCAATTAAAAATCATTATTTATAACCTTGTCAACGTCTTGACAATATTTCCTATTCATTTTGCAACTCATTTCATGTATGCTTTCATGGAAAAACCGGTGAAGCATCCCTCCTTGGGACGGCACGGAAGAGCACTAGTAAGCCAGTGATTAAGCCCCCGTAATAAGGTCTGAGGCAGAGAATCCCAATGCAGAGGGGGCAGCCAGCAAGGGCGGTTCGTCGCTCCAGTGTCTTGCTGTTCACCTTCGCACCCCTGGGTCAGACTACACTCAATTGTCTTCAGTAAAGACTTAAAGGTCGAGACAGAGTCTGCGTCTCTCACGTGACCATTCCATAAAAATGGAGCTCTATAGGAAAAAGCCCTGCCTCCAGCTGTTTGCTAAGAAATTCTAGGGACGACCTTCCATTTATCTTGCGACGACGAGCCTCTTCAAGCACCAGCTCTTCGCACTCGGTCTGTCAAAGACACAGAATCATGTCCGACGAAGGAAAACTTTTCGTCGGAGGCCTGAGCTTCGACACCACAGAGGAGTCTCTGGCGGAAGCTTTCGCCAAGTATGGAAACATCGCAAAAGTTGATGTCATCAGGGACAAAGAAACGGGAAGGTCTCGTGGATTCGGCTTCGTAAAGTACGAAAATGCCGAGGATGCGAAGGAGGGAATGGAGGGAATTGGAGGGAATGAACGGCAAGTCTGTCAATGGCAGAACCATTCGTGTGGATGAAGCCGGCAAGGGTGGTGGTCGCTCAGGTGGCGGTGTATTCAGAGGTTCCAGAGGCGGTGGCGGATATGGTGGTGGAGGATATGGTGGCGGTGACAGGGGCTATGGTGAGAGGAGCTATGGTGGTGGTGGAGGAGACCGCAGCTATGGGGGTGGAGACCGGAGTTACGGGGGTGGCGGTGGATACAGGAGCGGCGGTGGCGGAGGGTACTCTTCTGGTGGTGGAGGATACAGAGACAATAGGGGCCAGGGAGGCTACGGGGACCGCTCTGGGGGTTCCTATAGAGACAGCTACGACAGTTAAGCTGCACATGAGTAAAAATCCACCCCTGATTCAAGATCATCCCTTGGCTAGCTGTATTTAAAAAGCTCCTCAAGAAATGTGTCCACATGTTGACCTGATTTTTGTAGTCCTATTCTGTGTTTAAGTAGCTCGAGCGTCTTTAAATTTAGCCATGAGTTTTGGCCATTAATTTACAAACCATGTTTAAAAAGTTAATGATCTCTAAAAGATGCATCTCAATTTGCTCTTATGGCATTTAGTTCAATTGATAAAGCATAATGTCTGAGTTGTTGGTGCTGTAAAAACCAAAACGTTGCTTCACATGGCTGTTTGTATATAAACGCCCACTGTTCTTTACATTCTACTCCCTGTCCCTATCAGCACTGACATCTCCATTTAAATCCTTGATATTAGTATTGTGGATATCAACGAGGCTTGTTTACCTTCCTGTTTTCCTTTGTTTTAAACGACAATGTCCGACCTACCTCCTGCCAAGTTTTAAACTGAGCGAGAAATAAAATGATTCCTTTGACAACCTTTATCTATACAATTGAGGTTCTTAAAATAGTTGAGGGTCCTGTATGTTCAGTTTCCAAAAAGAGTGAATTCCTATCAGACTGGTAAAACTGTTCATGAAGTTGCAAATTGCAGCATGCTACAGTCTGCTCACGGTATTTTGTTATTTTGCTCTGCTCAATGCCTGCATTTTAAATGTGCTTGTTATAATGGACTGAACACAAAGATCAACATCAATGTTACTGCGATTCTTGCCCAATAGTATTCCACCTGGGAACGATTTTGTACTTTCTGTTCTTTGTATCATCAACATTGAAGATTATTTTGTCAATTTTGGCTTCATGGAGCCTATTAAAAGGATTTGTTGAAAAAAAATAAAAAAATCTAGGGACAATGAGGCCTGTGTGTTGTGACTGTAGTGTATGTGCAGGGTTGGGGAGTAACGGATTACATGTAATCCTTTACGCCTAAGGGATTACAAAAAAAACAGTAACTGTAATCAGTTACGTTACCAGCAAAAATATTGTAATCAGATTCCAAATATTTGAGAAAAACTAGATTACTTCGAGGATGACTTCTAAATTCCGAAAGGATGTTTGCGGAACATTTTTTGACACTTCTCTGTTTCCTGTATGACATTCAAATCAGCATTGAAAAAAGTTATTGATATCTACATAATGCACTGATGTGAATCACACTGCTGCTCTCTCACCCGATGTCACAGGAAGGCCCAAAAAAAATCAAGGACAACAACCACCTGAGCGCCACTACCTGTTCACCCCGCTACCACCCAGAAGGCGAGGTCAGTACAGGTGCATCAGAGCTGAGACAGAGAGACTGAAAAACAGCTTCTATCTCAAGGCCATCAGTTTGTTAAACAGCCACCACTAACACAGAGAGGCGGCTGCCTACCCTACAGACTTGAGATCATTGGCCACTTGAATAAATGGAACACTAGTCACTTTAATAATGCCACTTGAAGAATGTTCACATATCTCATCTGTATGTACTGTATCCTTCACTATCTATTCTTTACTATCTATTGCATCTTAGCCGCTCTGTCGCTGCTCATCCATATATTTTATACTTATATATTCTCATCCCATGAGTGTATTAGGTTTTGTTGTGGAATTGTTAGATATTACCTGTTAGATATTAGGTTTTCCTTTACTAGAATGTGTGTATTAGATGTTGTTGTGGAATTGTTAGATATTACCTGTTAGATATTAGGTTTTCCTTTACTAGAATGTGTGTATTAGATGTTGTTGTGGAATTGTTAGATATTACCTGTTAGATATTAGGTTTTCCTTTACTAGATCAAATCAAATCAAATTTGATTTGTCACATACACATGGTTAGCAGATGTTAATGTGAGTGTAGCGAAATGCTTGTGCTTCTAGTTCCGACAATGCAGTAATAACCAACAAGTAATCTAGCTAACAATTCCAAAACTACTACCTTATAGACACAAGTGTAAGGGGATAAAGAATATGTACATAAAGATATATGAATGAGTAATGGTACAGAGTGGCATAGGCAAGATACAGTAGATGGTATTGAGTACAATATATACATATGAGATGAGTATGTAAACAAAGTGGCATAGTTAAAGTGGCTAGTGATACATGTATTACATAAAGATGCAGTAGATGATATAGAGTACAGTATATACGTATACATATGAGATGACTAATGTAGGTTATGTAAACATTATATTAGGTAGCATTGTTTAAAATGGCTAGAGATATATTTTACATCATTTCCCATCAATTCCCATTATTAAAGTGGCTGGAGTTGAGTCAGTCAGATTGTGTGTATTAGATGTTGTTGTGGAATTGTTAGATATTACCTGTTAGATATTAGGTTTTCCTTTACTAGAATGTGTGTATTAGATGTTGTTGTGGAATTGTTAGATATTACCGGTTAGATACTGCTGCACTGTTGGATCTAGAAGCACAAGCATTCCGCTGTTGTGGAATTGTTAGATATTACCTGTTAGATATTAGGTTTTCCTTTACTAGAATGTGTGTATTAGATGTTGTTGTGGAATTGTTAGATATTACCGGTTAGATACTGCTGCACTGTTGGATCTAGAAGCACAAGCATTCCGCTACACTCGCAATAACATCTGCTAACCATGTGTATGTGACCAACAAAATGCGATTTGACTAAGCTATTTGCACCTTACAGATTGTGGTTGTTGTGGATGGCTGTTCACAAATCTAAAATGTGTATTTGAAGCCAATAATGTTTGAATTCAAGAAGTTTAAGCTGCCTATCAATCACTGTTTTTGAAACCAGTGGCCAGTGAGTGAAAAATAATGCTCCTGCAACAGCTGCATAGTGCAGATCCAAGCCTATGGAATATAGGTGTGGCTTTTAGTGCTCAATCTAATTCATGCTGATAAAAATAAATAAATCCATAGGCCTAATGGACATATGCTCAAACTCACACTTTTAATAGACCTAAAGGGTCAATCTGTAGCTGCTCCATACCAGTCCAACGTTTGGACAGACCTACTCATTCAAGGGTTTTTATTTATTTGTACTATTTTCCACATGGTAGAAGAGAAAATATGAAGAAAAAGCCTGGAATCAGAAGGTGTGTCCAAACTTTGGACTGGTACTGTATTTCAAAGTGTGTCTAAAATATACATTGAAAACACTAATGTTAAAAACACTGTGTGTGTATCAAAATGACTCATTTGCAGGGCATCACCTGTGAAATCTCACGTGAAAATTTGAATCCACAAAAGTTAGGTAACCACGTGAAAATCCACATGTGAAACTTCATGTGAAGTATCATCACATGTGAAGTACTACATTTGATATTTTAGTAATTTAGCAGACGCTCTTATCTAGAGAGACTTAAAAAAAAAAAAAAAAGTCAGACTCCAGCCAACCTAGTCATAGACGGTTCCCTCTGCTACCACACGGCGAGCGGTACCGGAGCGCCAAGTCGAGGCCCAAGAGGCTTCTAAACAGCTTCTACCCCCAAGCCATAGGACTACTTAACATCTAATCAAATGGCTTCCCAGACTATTTGCATTGACCCCCCCCCCCCCCCCCCCCTCTTTTACACTGCTGCTACTCTCTGTTATTATCTGTGCATGGTCACTTTAATAACTCTATCTACATGTATATATTACCTCAATTACCTCGACTAACCGGTGCACCCGCACATTGACTCACATTGACTCTGTCACCTGTACACAGCCTTGCTATTGTTATTTTACTGCTGCTGTTTAATTATTTGTTCCTTTTATTTTTTATTTTTCTTTAGATATTTTTCTTAAAACTGCATTGATGGTTAAGGGCTTGTAAGTAAGCATTTCATTGTAAGGTCTACACCTGTTGAATTCGGCACATGTGACAAATACACTTTGATTTGACTTACAATTAGTGCATGCATCTTAAAATAGCTAGGCGAGAAGACAACATATCAGAATCTTATCAAGTACATTTTCCGCCAACAAAGTATTTATCAGCAAAGTCAGTGCAGGTGGGAAAAGGGCTTCAGATGTTTTCGAAAGATGGGCAGGTTCTCCGCTGTCCTGACTTTAGGGGGAAGCTTGCTCCACCATTGGGGTGCCAGGACAGAGACGAGCTTTGACTGGGCTGAGTGGGAGCTGCCCTCCTGTAGGGGTGGGAGAGCCAAGAGACCAGAGGTGGCGGAGCAGAGTGCTCGGGTTGGGATGTAGAGTTTGAGCAAAGCCTGAAGGTAAGGAGGGGCAGCTCCCCTTGCTTCTCTGTAGGCAAGCACCAGGGTCTTCAAGATGAGCTTTGACTGGAAGCCATTGGAGTGTGTAGAGGAGTGGGGTGACAAGGGAGAACTTAGGAAGGTTGAACAACAGGCTGGCTGAGGCATTCTGGATAAGTTGCAAAGGTTTGATGGCACAAGCGGAAAGCCCAGCCAACATAGTTGCAGGAGTCTAGATGGGAGTAGGACCTGCGCCACATCCTGTGTGAGGAAAGGTTGCACTCTACCTGCAGGAGTGAGTCAATACTTTGATGTTTGAAGAGAATGACAGGGTGCTGTCCAGGGTCACGCCGGGGTTCTTTGCACTCTGGGAGAGGGACACTGTTGAGTTGTCAATCATGATGGAGAGGTCTTGGAGTGGTCAGGCCTTCCCCGGGAGTAAGAGCAGCTCTGTTTTGTCTGTTTTTGGCTTGAGGTGGTGGGCCGACATCCAAGCTGAGATCTCTGGCAGGTATGCACAGGTGTTTCGCCACTTGGGTGTCAGAAGGGGGGAAGGAGAAGAGTAGTTGAGCGCCATCCACATAGCAATGATAGGAGAGACCATGTGAGGATATGACAGAGGCAAGAGTCTTGGTGTAAAGAGAAAAGGGCCTAGAGCCGAGCCCTGGGGGACACCAGAAGTGAGAGCATGTGGTGCAGACAACTCTTCTCCACTCCACCTGGTAGGATCAGCCTGCCAGGTAAGATGCAATCCAGGAGTGTGCAGAGCCTAAGACACCCAGCCCTGAGGGGGTGGAGAGGAAGATCTGATGGTTCACGGGGTCGAAGGCAGCAGATAGATCTAGGAGGATGGACAGTCATCTTTGGCAGAGCATCATGAATCACACATCATGAAATATATTGAGACACATACAGAAAGTGCCTACAAGAAGCAAAATATAACTAAATGGATTGAAAATGTAATGTATTTCAATATGATTGAAATAGGCATATAGCCTACTGTTTATATTTTAATGCAGTCATCTTTTTAAATATTTTTTATATGTCGCTTTGTTTGTATCAATTGCAAGGACATTGGCAACTTTGTATTTGCAGCCAACTTTGTTCTGAAGATATCAGTGGTCACAGAGAGACAGATAAACCATGTGATTCTATGTTTGGCTGAGATCTTGGGTCTATAAAGTGACGCGGGGGGGTATCTTCCGCTGCACTTAGCCGTTACACGAGTGGTCTGAGGCAGGCGTTAGATTAGTGTTTTCAAGTGCAACAGTTCTGGGGAAACAGTTCAGAGATTTAACGAATGTTCTAACGATAAACTTAGCCATAAGATGCTTTTGGGGCCCTGTTCTGTAGGCAAGCAGTAGGTCACTAAGACACGGAGCATGAGGGTGAAGGTTGAGCCGGCTGGGAGGAAAGGGGACAGTCAAAGGATGCGGAAACGGAAGAGAGTAGTGTCGAAGAGGCAAAGACATGATACAGGAGGGAGAAGGATCTAGCAAACAAAGTAGTGATCAGCGACATGGAGGGGGGTTGTAGTGAGATTAGTAGGCAAACAGCCTCTAGTGAAGTGTGAGAAAAACACATGGCTTCACGTGATTTTACATGTGGAAACTTCATGTGAGATATCACCACATGTGGAATCATGCGATTTTCCGTAAGGGGTTACATCCCAAATGACACCTTATTCCCGAAATAGTGCACCACTATAATCAAAAGTAGTGCACTATTAAGGGAATAGGGTGCCTTTTGGGACACATTCTCAGTTCTATTTACACAAGTGTGCACTCCGTGTAGGTGTTTTTCGTCTTTATCGGAGCGAGTGAAAGTTGCGCTAAATGGCTCAGAAACGAATTCTAGACATACAAGATTGTGACAACCCCAAGCGTCCCAGGTCACTGTCGTGATCCTATGAGAGGAAAATTAACTCATGGCTACAATCATCATTCACTTGCCATATTACAAACTCTAGTTTTCCATACTGGTTATGAGCATCTTAGAGAAATACACATTTGGTTTAATATTTTTATATAAAATGTACAAATAAAAAGAAAAAAGTGAAATCACACAATTTGCCTCACAGTAATTGAATGTACAGTCAGAAGGACAATATCTGCACAGACAGAACTCTGATACGGCTGGCTGGAGGGTAAATATGAACCTAACATCATTTAAACATGAAATATAAGAATGAGGAAACTAGAGGGTTAAACCTGTAGTGTAGATAAATATGGTATTGTAGTGGCTTAGATAATAGATACACCATCTCCTGATAATCAGAAAAATACAGAACAGGTGTATACTAAGAACATTTGAAATGAACAAAAACACTGGGATAAAGGAAGCGAGGGATAGAGGGAAACCTGCTGTAAAAGAGAAGAGACACCAGACAGACAGAGAGATCGCTCGGGTGCATCGTCATGACTCATGATGACCTTAGCTCAACACAGAGCTAACGAACTAACGCCACATGATTGGTGATGTGAGAGTGTGAAATCACGGATAGAGACAGAGAGAGAACATAGGGGCACTGAGGTCACTGCACCCAGCAATTTCGCAACCCTAGATATGGTATACACAAATATTCTCTCATCAAACAATCGAAGACAGGCTCTAGTCTAGACACATAACCCTGGGATACAGCCAGCATACTGTATAGGAGGAACATGGTAGAGGGATAGACAGGAGGGTTAGAGGGAGAGGGGTGGAGGAATCCTAGCGAATCCTAAATAACTAGCGCCTCTAACCATTCTCTACATAACCTGAACCTTGCTAAGTTAAAATCAGCTACTTTGTGTTTCTGTCTGTTGTAAATCTACTAGCGCCATGGACCCCTCTATTAGGTTCCTTGTTTTAGGCCTGTTTTATGAGGGTAAAATAACGCTAACTCCACCCTAATTATACTAGATTGAGAACATTTGACTTACAACGTCTGCTGGGTGAAATAGCAAACTGTTATGCTGCCTGGGCAGAATCATGAGTAGAGCAGGGTGGAGGGCTTTACATTTTAAAAAAGCCCCTAAAATAAAATGAGAAAACACCTAGGCTGTGTCCCAAATGGCACCCTATTTCCTTTTAACCAGGGCTCATTGGGCTCTGGTCAACAGTAGTGCACAGTACACAGAATAGCTTGCCATTTAAAATACACGCGGTGTAAGTAGGACCTTGGGAATCTGAGGTGCGACGACATAACACTGACTGAAAAAACATCCAACGTCAAAGTAACATCAGAAATCACCTCAGGTTGTAGCTTACAGTGTCATGATGCTTCCTTACAGATGATGCTATAGATATGTTATATATAAAAAAGGTATGTAAAACTGCAGAAAAATATTCAAATATATTAATTTATCTTAAATAAAATGACACCTGTTGTTGGTGTTTTTTGAGTGTCCTGACCCTGCCATGTTTTTGCTTTGATACCTTGGTGTAGCAGACTATGGAAGCGTTAGAAATCACAAGGGAAACGTTCATCTGAGTTTGAGGCGGTGTCTGAAATGGCACCCTATCCCCTACGGGCCCTGGTCAAAACAAGTGCACTACATAGGGAATAGGGTACAGTTTCGGACCCAAGCTGAGTTTAAGACTTGAAGGCAAAAAAACATTTTCATCTGTTCCCCCATTCTGCATTAATATACAAACCACCCACCATCCACAGAACAATACAAATCCCTTAGGTTTCTATGAACTAATGTTAAAAACACACTAAGGAAGGAGTCCGAAGTTACAGTACGTTCTGGCACAGCACTGATGGGCAGTCACACCGATCTGATGAGAAGACAGTGCAGCGGTCTAGAACCAGATCAGACCAACCCCACCCTCAGATGTCCAGCGTGTTGCATGTTGACTGAGCTAGACAGGGCCCAGAGGAAGACCCAGACTGAGACACAGGTTTCGTCCCAAATGGCACTCTACTCCCTATTTGGAAAGTACTTTCACAAAGCAGTGCACTATATAGGGAATAGGGTGCCATTTGTGACACACATCAAGTCAGCCCACTCTGCTGTCCAGCTGTGTTACGATCCATCCTAAACCCGACAGCACCCACCACCTACGCAGTGGACACAGAACCAACTTCATTAAAAAGCCCTCCCCTTTTTATATCCTTCTTTCTCCAAACAGTATTTCACTCTTTCTCTGTGGCTCTCAGGAGTGAGTCCAGCTGATGGGGACCCAGTGCGTGTCAGTCTCCACCTTCTTCAGAGCCACCTTCAGCTCGGTGAATGCCGCCGTCAGGTCGTCGTTGACAATGATCTTCTCAAACAGGTGGCCGTGCTGGCTTTCCATCTGCTGGGCGGTGCTCACCATCTCCAGGAAGTCCTCTTCCTGTTGGACAAGAATAGAATGGAATAAAATATACACTCAGCGGACATTTTCACTTAGGGGTGTACTCACTTTTGTTGCCAGCGGTTTAGACATTAATGGCTGTGTGTTGAGTTATTTTGAGGGGACAGCAAATTTACACTGTTATACAAACTGTACACTCACTACTTTACATTGTAGCAAAGTGTCATTTCTTCAGTGTTGTCACATGAAAAGATATACTCAAATATTTACAAAAATTTGAGGGGTGTACTCACTTTTCTGATATTCTGTATATACATAAAGCAGGCACACAGGCATCGAGGCATTCAGTTACTGTTTAATTGAACGTTAGAATGGGCAAAACGAGTGACCTACAGAAAACGACTGTGTGGTATGATCGTTGGTGCCAGGCACGTCGGTTCCAGTATCTAAGAGACGGCTGGCCTCCTTGGCTTTTCACGCATGACAGTGACTAGAGTTTACTGAGAACGGCGAGACAAACAAAAAAACATCCAGTCAGCGTCAGTCCTGTGGGTGAAAACAGCTTGTTGATGACAGAGGTCGAAGGAGAATGGCAAGAATCATACAAGCTAACAGGCAGGCCACAAACAGACAAATAACAGCGCAGTACAACAGTGGTCTGTAGAACGGCATCTCGGAAACACACAACTCATCGGTCCTTGTCACGGATGGGCTAAATCCCTTACAAACAAGAAGTGGCTCCAGTGGGCACATGATCACCAACACTGGACAATTGAGGAGTGGAAAAACATTGCCTGGTCCGACGAATACCGGTTCCTGTTGCGTCATGCTGATGGCAGAGTCAGGATTTGGCGTAAGCAGCGTGAGTCCATGGACCCATCCTGCCTGGTGTCAACGGTACAGGCTGGTGGCGGTGGTGTAATGGTGTGGGGAATGTTTTCCTGGCACACGTTAGGTCCCTTGATACCAACATGTCCATGTCCCAAAGAATTCAGGCTGTTCTGTAGGCAAAGTGGGGTCCGACCCGGTACTAGATGGGTGTACCTAAAATGGTATATCTATTTTCTGCTTATCTTCGGGACAAGCTTTTGTCGATGGCCTATGAAGACTAAAGGGCATGAGTAAGTGAGAATCTCAGGGAAGACAGAGACATACACATAAACAAACATAACAGCCATTAACACAGATAAACAGACTGACCCAAACAGCCCAGTGTAAGTGAAGGACACACACACTTTACAAAACCGTAACACACACACAGAGTCCAAAACCTCAAGGAATTTTCATTATTTCCTCATTAACCGATCTGATTCAGAAGAGAAATAAAATATTCCTTAAAACGGAAAAATACTAAACATATCTATAACTGACAAAGCAAGTAGAAGGTCCATAATTGATACATGCCATTTTGGTTTTATGGAGACAGGCCAAAGACTGCTTGTGGACAAGGCATTAAAAATGGGAGGGCCTCAGAAATGGAAATGGCTTGGGAACATGAACCTAGTAGCTATACAACTCCTGGTCTCACCGCTAGCTTGGTCCCAGATCTGCTTGTGCTGTTTTGCAACTCCTATGGTCACTGTCATGAATGGAGTTGGCAAGACAGCACACATAGATCTGGGACCAGGCTAGCTACCTCCTCACAGTTTCCCCTCTCTGATGGCATGGTATTATACTGCACGGTGATATGTTTATATGGCCTGGTCCAGTCCAGCCTCAAACCCAGGGAACATGGCAGGGTTAGAGCGGCTAGCTACATTTAGCTAGCTCCTTTTACTAGAGGAATACTGAGCTTCAGATCTCCACTGACTCTGCCAAACACACAAATATAAATACATATATACAGACACATTCATAGGCAGGAATACAGACACACATACTGATGGAAATGCGCACACACACACAAATTCACACACAAACTCATTAAAATCTACAATTTTAGAATGTCTCCTTTTTGTCAGCCTAACAGCTCCGAGCCAGGAGTTACTCGCGGCTCGCGGTTTTCCACCTCATAGTTGATTAGTCGTGCAGCTAAAATTAAACGGTCGCCATGACAGGACAATAACTCGTTTTCAAGCCAGTCTCCGCAAACATACCACTCTGCCTCCGACACAGCCCTCGTACAGCTTTCTCTTCCACTGTGTTCACTGTCTACTGTACAAACATACCACTCTGCCTCCGACACAGCCCTCGTACAGCTTTCTCTTCCACTGTGTTCACTGTCTATTGTACAAACATACCACTGTGTTCACTGTCTACCGTACAAACATACCACTCTGCCTCCGACACAGCCCTCGTACAGCTTTCTCTTCCACTGTGTTCACTGTCTACTGTACAAACATAACACTCTGCCTCCGACACAGCCCTCGTACAGCTTTCTCTTCCACTGTGTTCACTGTCTACTGTACAAACATACCACTCTGCCTCCGACACAGCCCTCGTACAGCTTTCTCTTCCACTGTGTTCACTGTCTACTGTACAAACATACCACTCTGCCTCCGACACAGCCCTCGTACAGCTTTCTCTTCCACTGTGTTCACTGTCTACTGTACAAGGCAGTAATAAATCCACCCACATTATCTCACGGCCTATTGTCTTTTGAGAGAAGACATGATGGCTTTATCCTCCTCCGTCTGGGAGGAAGGGAAGAGGTTGAGGAGGGAGCAGGAGGTTTGTTGGTCAGGGCTCTGAGGAAGTTGAAGTGGCTCGGTCCGTCCGTACACCATATATTCCCTCCGGTGATCCAAGGCTGTTGACCCTTGGTAACCTTCCTCTGTGGTCAGCCCTTGGAAAGGATGGAGGTTGGACGTGGACACAGTGACCCAGGGTGCTCCTAAATGGCACCCGATACCCATAGGGCTCTGGTCAAAAGTAGTGCACTATGCAGGGAATAGGGTGCCATTTGGGACACACTACCAGCTATTGCTGCCAGCAGCTCTCCAACCCTTTGGACATTAGACCAGGAACTGGCAACAGGACGGTGGGGTGGACATGGACAGAAGAAGCCCTAGAGACGCTGTGTATGCCGTTTCCATGTCAACCAGGCAGTCAGTGTCCATGACATGGCAAGTCTCCCTCTCTATGACCATAGAAGGCCATTATGGGGAAAGAGATAAAGAGAAAGACCTGACAGAGACCGAGAGAGAAAGTGAGAGAGAGATACAGAGACCGAGAGAGAGAGATAGAGACCGAGAGAAAGATAGAGGCCAAGAGAGAGAGATACAGAAGCCGAGAGATACAGAGGCCGAGAGAGAGAGGGATACAGAGGCCGAGTGATACAGAGGCCGAGAGAGAGAGATACAGAGGCAGAGGGAGAGAGATACAGAGGCAGAGGGAGAAAGATACAGAGGCAGAGGGAGAAAGATACAGAGGCCGAGAGAGAGAGATACAGAGGCCGAGAGAGAGAGATACAGAGGCCGAGAGAGAGAGAGAAACAGAGGCAGAGAGAGAGAGATACAGAGACCAAGAGATACAGAGGCCGATAGAAAGAGAGAGAGCGATAGAGGCCGAGAGATACAGAGGCCGAGAGAGAGAGAAACAGAAACCGAGAGAGAGAGCGAGAAACAGAAACCGAGAGAGAGATACAGAGGCAGAGATAGAGCTACAGAGGCCGAGAGAGAGAAACAGAGGCCGAGAGAGAGAGATACAGATTCCGAGAGAGAGAGAGATACAGAGGCAGAGAGAGAAAGATACAGAGGCAGAGAGAGAAAGATACAGAGGCCGAGAGAGAGAAACAGAGGCAGAGAGAGAGAGATACAGAGGCAGAGAGAGAAACAGAGGCAGAGAGAGAAAGATACAGAGGCAGAGAGAGAGATACAGAGGCCGAGAGAGAGAGATAGAGGCCGAGAGAGTGAGCGAGAAACAGAGGCAGAGAGAGAGAAATACAGAGGCAGAGAGAGAGAAATACAGAGGCAGAGAGAGAGAAATACAGAGGCCGAGAGAGAGAAATACAGAGGCCGAGAGAGAGAAATACAGAGGCAGAGAGAGAGAAATACAGAGGCAGAGAGAGAAACAAAGGCAGAGAGAGAGAAACAAAGGCAGAGAGAGAGAAATACAGAGGCAGAGAGAGAGAAATACAGAGGCAGAGAGAGAGAAATACAGAGGCAGACAGAGAGAGAAACAATGGCAGAGAGAGAGAAACAAAGGCAGAGAAAGAAATACAGAGGCAGAGAGAGAGAAATACAGAGGCAGAGAGAGAGAAATACAGAGGCAGAGAGAGAGAGAAACAAAGGCAGAGAGAGAGAAATACAGAGGCAGAGAGAGAGAAATACAGAGGCAGACAGAGAGAGAAACAATGGCAGAGAGAGAGAAACAAAGGCAGAGAAAGAAATACAGAGGCAGAGAGAGAGAAATACAGAGGCAGAGAGAGAGAAATACAGAGGCAGAGAGAGAAACAAAGGCAGAGAGAGAGAAATACAGAGGCAGAGAGAGAGAAATACAGAGGCAGAGAGAGAGAAATACAGAGGCAGAGAGAGAGAGAAACAAAGGCAGAGAGAGAGAGACTTAAATTGAAATTGAGGAAGAGAAACAGAGACCAAGCGAGAGAGAGAGATACGGAGACCGAGAGAGAGAGCGATAGAGACCTTAAATTGAATTGAAATTGAGAAGGAGACCAAGAGAAACAGAGACCAAGAGAGAGAAACAGAGAAACAGAGAGAGATCTCTATGGTACTGAGCCAGGATAAGGTCTCCTCTGTCCTGATGTCTCTTGGCCATCCCCTCGGAGGTCAGGCCCTCAACGGAAAATCTGCTTTTATTCATACCCATAAAATGCACCTGCCCTCTGTATTAAAATGATATAAAATATCAGAACAGATCTGGTTCGGCAAGAGGTCCCTGATTTACTCTCTCTCAAAGAAGACAGAATGTCATTGCTTGGCTAGAGGGAAAGGTAAGACATCAGTAAGTAGCCCTATCCCATGATCCCTTTACTTATTATACTGCTCTTACTAGGAATATGAATATGGACATATTCATTATCGTATTACAGTATCATAACTGATTTTGGGCTCATATTTCACGTCAGCCCTATTTGAAAACAGATATGAATGCATTCAGGTAAAGTAAAGCATAGACGGCTCTGTTAAAACAATGAAACGTCTGTTCTCCAGTAGTCTGGATGGGACAATGACCAGACCTGCTGCCTCTAACATTCGTCTCGACTGAAAGAAATATAGCAGACGGAGAATATTATCCAGCAGTGACATTTCCACCAAACAAAGTCTTTCTTTCTTTAATAGCTGGCACCTGATGGTTTAAAACGCTGTCTGTCAATCTCCCTGAAAAGGTTACAGAAAGGGCTTTGGTAACAGGAAATATTTCAACCAGGTAACAAAATAAAACGCTGGGGCTGGATGTGTTACCTGAGCTCTGAACTCTGGATCTAATAAAGGTATTATAGGCCAGGGCAATCAATGTCAAAGTCTGCCCTGTTTTTGGCAACTACTGCTCACTGTTAACATGAGTTATACTGAGAGCAGAGGGTTACTTTCACCCAAAGGTCAAACAAAGGTCGATAGCATGACCTCTGACCTCTCTCTGTTTGACCTCTCACCCCTCAGGATGGCCGTCATCATGCATGATGGAACTGTTTACCTATGTCCTCTAGCCCAAGAGTTTGGCGAGAAGAAATCCCTGTCTTACTGAGATGAAACAAAAACATCAGCGACCTCAGAGATGTGTAGTCTGTACACGACTAGGGGACAAAGTGATGCTTCTGACTTTAATACATTATGTCTGTGTATCAGTGAGGTGACTGGTGAATTTATGTCATCATCTAATGCTTTAAGGATGATTTTAAGAAGAGATGCTGTCCCTCTGACATGTTGTGTTTAAAACAGTGACGGTACTCTAACTTAGACGGCTCAACGAAGGATGTTCTGAGTTAAGAGCGGCTGTGTCTAACCCTGTCCTTTTCCAGAGCCGCGTTGGGCTGTGTGTTAGGTTAGGTCATGGTGAAAACACAGAGGTATGTGTGGAGTAACACCTCAAAGTGGGGCTGAGGCGGCGCTCTAAATTGCTCCCTATTCTCTGAATAGTGCACTACTTTTGACCAGGGCCCACAGTGCACTATATAGGGAATATGGAGCCATTTGGGGTAGGCCCTGATGCTCTGAGCTGAAAAGAGCAGACACACTGAGGGAGAGATGGAGAGAGAGAACAGACGAAAGGCAGAGAGCGGCCCAGAGCCCTGCGGGGCCGCGAAGGCCGAGGCAGACATCCCACTGAGCCGCCAGCCGATCTGATCTGCACCTGCCGGTCTACACCTCCTTCTCCTCTCCCCTCCCCCAGCTCGGTTGACACGACCTTCAGCGCTGGCGCGTGGAAAGCCTCCACGCCTCCAACATGACAGCCAATCTCTCTCCCCCCTCACGCTTTCTTTCTCCCCCTCTCCCTCTTTCTCCCCCCCACCCTCTCTCTCGCGTCATCATATCACTCCATCCCGGCCCGGCATGTGGCTGTGACCTGGGTTCTGGCCCGTAGTGTGGCCCAGCGGAGAGAGAGAGACACGCGAGCGCCGGACCTGATGACCCGGCGGGCTGGGAAAGCCATCAGCTGCCACACGTCTACGCCGCCACCACGGCAACGCACCACGGCTAATTGGTTTCATGTGGGGCCCGGCTGTGAGCTGCGACTTGCTGCGGAGGAAAGGTGTGTAACACACACAACCACACACACAACCACACACACACACACAACCACACACACACACACACAACCACACACACACACACAACCACACACACACACACAACCACACACACACACACACACACAACCACACACACACACACACACAACCACACACACACAACCACACACACACTCACACACACACACTCACACACACAACCACACACACACAACCACACACACACTCACACACAACCACACACACAACCACACACACACACACACACAACCACACACAACCACACACAACCACACACACACACACACACACAACCACACACAAACTCACACAACCACACACACACACACACACAACCACTCGCACACGCACGCACGGAAGCACACATACACCCTAGCCTGCAACAGAAAGCTGTAGGTAGTAAATATGACCTCACCACCACAACTAGCTCCCCCAGAGCCCCAGATAAAGTTTGTGTTAGATGGGTTTCTGATAACCCTACAGCTTGGTCATGTGGTACACAAAAACTGCTCGTGACCTTTGATCCTACCTTATAACGTGTCATTACACGCCTGCACACAGTGACACACACAAAGATCACATCACTTTTCACTGGAGATGTCTGAGTGGGAAGTGTGCAATTAGCCAATCATTATCCATTTGGTGGATTTTCTTCTCTTGACAATACGAAAACATTTCATTGTTTTTGCTGACGTGACTTACGGAGAATGATTTGGCAGATCCCTTGTCGTCCTTGCCTGGGATGATCTTTGCGTTCCGTCTGCTCTCCCGCAGGCGCTCGACGGGCGGCGGCTTCACGAACACCACATAAGGTTTAAACTCTGCTGTCCTCAGGTGCTTTATCGTCTGCAACACACAGAGGAGAGAGAAAACACAGTTAGCAGAGGAGAGTGTCTGGTTCATCTATCTGGAGATATCGCAGAGTGGAATTAGACCCAGATCTCCATCTGTCACAGTGCAGAGGCGATGACACATTACACAGCTGGGTTGACACGTAGCACACAGTGTGTGTGTGTCTGTGTGTACTGAACCGCAGCCGAGCAGTGTTAACCGGTGCCGGTCCACCTCCCTCTGGGCCCGATACCACGGCCTCTCGCTGTGTTCTGCTGAGCGGGTTCGAAACCCTGGGCCGGTACGAAGGCCGAGTCCAACACGACACCCTATTCCCTATTAGGTGCACTAGATAGGGAATAGGGTGCCACTTGGGACCCAGATGAAGACAGGAGCAGAAGACAAGGGGGAAGTGGCGCTAGACTACCATTAATCTTCATCACAGAGAGGGAAGAGAGGAGGAGAGCTTTCATCCGGTCAGCACGGGACCAGTCAACTTCCCTCGCTCTGCAACACCACCAGGCTGACATGAAACTCATGTGATTGACTACTGAGCGGGGTAGAGAGCTACAAGGGAGCACAAAGGCATAGACACGTGCGAGCACGCACATATAAACATATGTACACAGACAGCATGGGCTAACGAGGCACTTGATCAGGGAGAGATGGTTCAAAAACATGCCAGTAATCTATATAATAGTGTATTTTGGACTCTATATGATTACTTACTCAGAGAAAACAAACAGAGGATGCCTATGGGGCCCAGGCAAGAGTGTGTTTGTGCGAGGCAGAATTGAGGCAGGGTGGGTGCTAGGCCTGGCCTGGGGTAAAAGGATTGTAACTGTGGGGTTTGTGGGCTTTCAGCGACATACAGGCCACTTATGAAAGGCAGATCATCACCACCACCCAGACACATAAGCCAAAGAGGAAATCTTCAAATAAGGAACATTAACAGTAATTGCTGCTAAAAATGGCCCTTTAAACCAGGTTTGGTTGGTAACCCTGTAAGCAGCCATGGCCTGCAGAAAGCCACCGCTGCCTCTGAAGTCTCCTGAAGGATGAGATTCCTCCAGGAGATAGGCAGAGAGAGAGGTGGAAATATAAACGCAACATTGGCCCCAAATTTCATGAGCTGAAATAAAAGATCCCAGACATTTTCCAGACACACAAAATGCTTAATTTCTCTGCACAAATCTGTTAACATCCCTGTTAGTGAGCATTTCTCCTTTGCCAAGATTATCCATCCACCTGACAGGTGTGGCATATCAAGAAGCTGATTAAACAGCATGATCATTACACAGGTGCACCTTGTGCTGGGGACAATTAAAGGCTACTCTAAAATGTGCAGTTTTTTCACACAACGCCACAGATGTCTCACATTTTGATGGCATGTGCAATTGGCAAGCTGACTGCAGGAATGTCCACCAGAGCTGTTGCCAGAAAACTTAATGTTCATTTCTTTACCATAAGCTGCTTCCAAAGTTACTTTAGAGAATGTGGCAGTACATCCAACCAGCCTCACAACTGCAGACCACGTGCATGGCGTTGTGTTGGCGAGTGGTTTGCTGATGTCAACAATATGAACAGAGTGCCCCATGGTGGTGGTGGGGTTATGGTGTGGGCAGGCATAAGCTACAGACAACGAACAATTGCATTTTATTGATGGCAATTTGAATGCACAGAGATACCGTGACGAGATCCTGAGGCACATTGTCGTGTCATTCATCTGCCGCCATCACCACGTTTCAACATGATAATGCACAGCCACATGTCGCAAGGATCTGTGCACAATTCCATGATGACCAACATGTCCCAGTTCTTCCATGGCCTGCATACTCACCAGACATGTCACCCATTGAGCATGTTTGGGATGCTCTGGATCAACGTGTTTGACAGCATGTTCCAGTTCCCACCCACTTCAAACAGCCATTGAAGAGGAGTGGGACAACACTCCACAGGCCACAGCCTGATCAACTCTGTGAAGGAGATGTGTCGTGCTGCATGAGGCATATGGTGGTCACACCAGATACTGACTGGTTTTCTGATCACCGCCCCTACTTCTAAATTATATTCTGTGACCAACAGATGCATATCTGTATTCCCAGTCATGTGAAATCAATAGATTAGGGCCTAAAGAATGTATTTCAATTGAATCATTTCCTTATATAAACGTTAACTCAGTAAAATCTTTGAAATTATTGCATGTTGCTTTTTATATTTTTGGATGGAGGGATGAAGGGAGAGATGGAAGGACATTGGGAGGGAAAAGGAGTGGTGGAATGAAGGGTACAGGAAACGAATGAAGAGATGGCGGGTAGAGGTAAAGGGAAGATTGTGACTGGGTCAGGGACTTGTGTAACTCACATGAGGCTGAACGTCCAGTAGACACACCTTGTTTCTTGGACAGGACCGAACGCACAGAGTCCAGACTGGTGCCATAGTAGTTCCCTTTATACTCACCATGCTCTATGAACCTACAGAGAGAGAGAGAGAGAAAGAAAGAAAAGAAAGAGAGCAAGAGAGAGAGAGAGAGACAGAGAGCGACAGAGAGAGAGAGAGAGAGTTAGAGAGAGAGAGAGGGGGAGCGAGAGAGAGAGAGGGGGAGCGAGAGAGAGAGAGGGAGAGAGAGAAGGGGGGAGAGAGGAGCGAGAGAGGGAGGGGGGGAGAGAGGAGCGAGAGAGGAAGACAGAGACAGAGAGAGAGAGAGAGAGAGAGAGAGAGAGAGAGAGAAGAGAGAGAGAGAGAGGAGCAAGAGAGAGAGAGAGAAGCAAGAGAGAGAAGCAAGAGAGAAAGAAGCAAGAGAGAGTAGCAAGAGAAGAAGAACAGCAGCAATGAGAGAGAGACAAAAGAGGAGAGAGAGACAGGAGAGAGAAGGAGCGAGAGAAGAGGAGAGAGCGAGGAGGAGAGAGAGAGAGAGGAGCAAGGAGGAGAGAGAGAGAGGATGACGAGAGAGAGAGAAAGAAGCGAAAAGAGAGAGAGAGAGCAGAAGCAGAAAAGAGAGAGAGAGAGAGAGAGAGAGAGAGAGAAGCGAGAGAGAGAGAGAGAGAGAGAGAGAGAGAGAGAGAAGCGAGAGAAGGAGCAAGAGAAGAGAGAGAGAGAGAGAGAAGACAGAGAGAGAGAGAAGCAAGAGAGAGAGAGAAGCAAGAGAGAGAGAAGCAAGAGACAGAGAGACAGAGAGAGAGAGAGGAGCAAGAGAGAGAGAGACAGAAGAGACAGAGAGAGAGAGAGAGAGCAAGAGAGAGAGAGAGAAGCAAGAGAGAGAAGCAAGAGAGAGAGCAAGAGAGAAAGAAGCAGAGAGAGAGTAGCAGAGAGAGAGAGAAGCAAGAGAGAGAGAAGCAAGAGGAGAGAGAGACAGAGAGAGAGGAGCGAGAGGAGAGAAGAGAGAGAGAGAGAGGAGAGAGAGGAGCAAGAGAGAGAGAGAGAGAGAGAGTGAGAGAAGCAAAGAGAGAGAGAGAGAAGCAAGACAGAGAGAGAGAGAGAGAGAGAGAGAGAGAGAGAAGCTGAGAGAGAGGAGCAAGAGAGAGAGAGAGAGAGAGAGAGAGAGAGAGAAAGAGAAGCGAGAGAGAGGAGCAAGAGAGAGAGAGAGAGAAAGGAGCAAGAGAGAGAAGCAAGAGAGAGAGAAGCAAGAGAGAGAGAAGCAAGAGAGAGAGAAGCAAGAGAGAGAGAGAAGCAAGAGAGAGAGAAGCAAGAGAGAGAGAGAGACAGAGAGACAGAGAGACAGAGAGAGAGAGAGAGAGAGGAGCGAGAGAGAGAGAGAGAGAGAGAGAGAGAGAGAGAGAGAGAGAGAGAGAGAAGCGAGAGAGAGAGAAAGGAGCAAGAGAGAGAAGCAAGAGAGAGAGAAGCAAGAGAGAGAGAGAGGAGCAAGAGAGAGAAGCAAGAGAGAGAGACAGAGAGAGAGAGAGAGGAGCAAGAGAGAGGAGCAAGAGAGAGAGAGTGAGAAGCAAGAGAGAGAGAGAGAAGCAAGAGAGAGAGAGAGAAGCAAGAGAGAGAGAGAAGCAAGAGAGAGAGAGAGAAGCAAGAGAGAGAGAGAGAGAGAGATGTGTAAAAAAGCACAAGAGTAGGTCAGTGAGTAAACGTTTCACTCACATCATTTAGAAGTACAGGCTGGGATGAACATTAATTTTAACGTCAAATAAAACCAACGTATTACTCACCTAGCCTGAGGACTGACTGTGTTACCATCTTATTCTAAGGCACTCCTTTCTTATTTAGATATACTACACACACACACACACACACACACACACACACACACACACACACACACACACACACACACACACACACACACACAGACACAGACACAGACACAGACACACTCCTAACTGAGATTGTGTTCAGAATAAGATCATTCTAAAAGACTACAGTACCTCAGGGACTAGGGATTACTCTTCCAACCACTGATGAATCCTCAGATAGCATTCTTCAGTACAACACAAATCCAGACAGTCTGGCACAATAACCCTTTATATAATCTTCTATGCTACACTTTAAATCAGTAACACCTGTTTGTTTAAAGTGTAGAAGGAGAATGCCAGGAGCGTGTCTAGTGTGTGTGTGTGTGTGTGTGTGCGTGTCTTACTAAGTTTACATTTCTAAATAATAAGACAGTGTGTGTGTGTTGGTAGACTCGGTGTGTATTCCAAAAGGCACCCCAGACCCTATATAGTGCACTACTTTTGACCAGGGTCCACATGGGCATAGGGCAGTGCACTACGGAGGGAGCAGGGTACCATTTTGGACAAGCCATCAGACTGGTCCTGATGATCGCTGGGCTGAATGTCTGTACTTGCAGTCCTAAAATCCATGTAAAACTCATTTTATAGTAATTGCCTCATGTAAGAACATTTTATTCCGTTTCAGAAAAGGAGCCGGTAGTCTAACAAGCTCTTCCATTTGGTTATGGGAAATTCATTTCATCTCATGTTTAAAAGGCCTGCCATAGCCATACACTGAAACAAGCTATGTTGTTTGTTGTCACAAGTGCTGTTATGTAGATAAGAGCAGTGTAGAATGCCAAGACCGGTTCAGCTAAACTGGGAATGTATGGATGCCATCCATTTTTTGCAGGGAACAGGGATTTTCTTGGGAAATCTACACACACTCTCGCACACTGCTAGTTACTGCCCGTGGCCCATTTCTCATGGAGCTTTTCCCTACTGGCACAGAGAGAGATAGCTTCTCTGTGTGTGTGTGTGTGTGTGTGTGTTTGTACAGTGTTATGAGTGCATGCATCAAGGCGCAACGCAAAAAAACAAGGCTCTCACTCTTCTCCTCTCTCCAGTGCCTTGTAATTTGTGTTTGTGTGTGTGGATTGTCCAGAGCGTCGAGGCCACATCACAGTCCCAACATTCACCCCTAACTCTAAACTCCCCGACACACATCCTATGCCGTGCTCCATGACCAACCACAGCTGAAGCAGCCCTACCCTGGTCCCAGCCTCGCTCTGCATGCTCTGACACTCTATACACACTCAGCAGCCCAGCCATCCTGTTGTGTGTGTGTGTGCGCGCGCATGTTGTGTGTTTTTAGAGAGCGAGACAGCGGGAAAGGCATCCATCACGAAGGATGTTCATTTTTGTTTCAATTTGTCCGCCCCGCATAATGTGAGAGCGGCTCCC